>NC_142984.1:2500-5000 GCF_061535395.1 Colias eurytheme
ACCTAACCTAACCTAACCTAACCTAACCTAACCTAACCTAACCTAACCTAACCTAACCTAACCTAACCTAACCTAACCTAACCTAACCTAACCTAACCTAACCTAACCTAACCTAACCTAACCTAACCTAACCTAACCTAACCTAACCTAACCTAACCTAACCTAACCTAACCTAACCTAACCTAACCTAACCTAACCTAACCTAACCTAACCTAACCTAACCTAACCTAACCTAACCTAACCTAACCTAACCTAACCTAACCTAACCTAACCTAACCTAACCTAACCTAACCTAACCTAACCTAACCTAACCTAACCAACCTAACCTAACCTAACCTAACCTAACCTAACCTAACCTAACCTAACCTAACCTAACCTAACCTAACCTAACCTAACCTAACCTAACCTAACCTAACCTAACCTAACCTAACCTAACCTAACCTAACCTAACCTAACCTAACCTAACCTAACCTAACCTAACCTAACCTAACCTAACCTAACCTAACCTAACCTAACCTAACCTAACCTAACCTAACCTAACCTAACCTAACCTAACCTAACCTAACCTAACCTAACCTAACCTAACCTAACCTAACCTAACCTAACCTAACCTAACCTAACCTAACCTAACCTAACCTAACCTAACCTAACCTAACCTAACCTAACCTAACCTAACCTAACCTAACCTAACCTAACCTAACCTAACCTAACCTAACCTAACCTAACCTAACCTAACCTAACCTAACCTAACCTAACCTAACCTAACCTAACCTAACCTAACCTAACCTAACCTAACCTAACCTAACCTAACCTAACCTAACCTAACCTAACCTAACCTAACCTAACCTAACCTAACCTAACCTAACCTAACCTAACCTAACCTAACCTAACCTAACCTAACCTAACCTAACCTAACCTAACCTAACCTAACCTAACCTAACCTAACCTAACCTAACCTAACCTAACCTAACCTAACCTAACCTAACCTAACCTAACCTAACCTAACCTAACCTAACCTAACCTAACCTAACCTAACCTAACCTAACCTAACCTAACCTAACCTAACCTAACCTAACCTAACCTAACCTAACCTAACCTAACCTAACCTAACCTAACCTAACCTAACCTAACCTAACCTAACCTAACCTAACCTAACCTAACCTAACCTAACCTAACCTAACCTAACCTAACCTAACCTAACCTAACCTAACCTAACCTAACCTAACCTAACCTAACCTAACCTAACCTAACCTAACCTAACCTAACCTAACCTAACCTAACCTAACCTAACCTAACCTAACCTAACCTAACCTAACCTAACCTAACCTAACCTAACCTAACCTAACCTAACCTAACCTAACCTAACCTAACCTAACCTAACCTAACCTAACCTAACCTAACCTAACCTAACCTAACCTAACCTAACCTAACCTAACCTAACCTAACCTAACCTAACCTAACCTAACCTAACCTAACCTAACCTAACCTAACCTAACCTAACCTAACCTAACCTAACCTAACCTAACCTAACCTAACCTAACCTAACCTAACCTAACCTAACCTAACCTAACCTAACCTAACCTAACCTAACCTAACCTAACCTAACCTAACCTAACCTAACCTAACCTAACCTAACCTAACCTAACCTAACCTAACCTAACCTAACCTAACCTAACCTAACCTAACCTAACCTAACCTAACCTAACCTAACCTAACCTAACCTAACCTAACCTAACCTAACCTAACCTAACCTAACCTAACCTAACCTAACCTAACCTAACCTAACCTAACCTAACCTAACCTAACCTAACCTAACCTAACCTAACCTAACCTAACCTAACCTAACCTAACCTAACCTAACCTAACCTAACCTAACCTAACCTAACCTAACCTAACCTAACCTAACCTAACCTAACCTAACCTAACCTAACCTAACCTAACCTAACCTAACCTAACCTAACCTAACCTAACCTAACCTAACCTAACCTAACCTAACCTAACCTAACCTAACCTAACCTAACCTAACCTAACCTAACCTAACCTAACCTAACCTAACCTAACCTAACCTAACCTAACCTAACCTAACCTAACCTAACCTAACCTAACCTAACCTAACCTAACCTAACCTAACCTAACCTAACCTAACCTAACCTAACCTAACCTAACCTAACCTAACCTAACCTAACCTAACCTAACCTAACCTAACCTAACCTAACCTAACCTAACCTAACCTAACCTAACCTAACCTAACCTAACCTAACCTAACCTAACCTAACCTAACCTAACCTAACCTAACCTAACCTAACCTAACCTAACCTAACCTAACCTAACCTAACCTAACCTAACCTAACCTAACCTAACCTAACCTAACCTAACCTAACCTAACCTAACCTAACCTAACCTAACCTAACCTAACCTAACCTAACCTAACCTAACCTAACCTAACCTAACCTAACCTAACCTAACCTAACCTAACCTAACCTAACCTAACCTAACCTAA